>NC_044381.1:92192679-92195179 GCF_006542625.1 Nomascus leucogenys | reverse complement strand
ATGGGAACAATAAAAAGACCTACTTCACTATATGCTGAGGATGGCCCAGAGATAACTGTGTAAAGTACTTAGCCCAGAATTTGCACTTAGAACACGGTACATTAGCTTTTAATAACAGTAATTATCCTCCTACATGCCAAAGTTTGCAAACCCATTGTAGGGTCAAATATTTTTATAAACTATAGGCTGAAAACAGGGAACGAGAGATTTCATTCACAATGTGTTTTGCACGTGATCTTTTAAGACTTTCACTATGATGCTTTCATTCTTCCTGTAGATAGGCTATGTTCTTGATAGACTTCTGTTTCATGATAATCTATCATCTCTAATGGTGATTAAATTAATATAACATTTATCAGAATACATTTGCTTCATAAATGAATTTTTCTGTCATTAGCAATAATGTGTTAAGTTCTAGGCCCTCCCCTTTAGAAGGTATGCAGATAAGATGGAGCAGAATTCGGAGAGAGCCACATAACAGTGAGAGACAAGGAGCCAGGAGAGATGATGACCCATTGAAGGAACTAGATCCTCCAGAGAGAAGACCTAGGGAAGACTGCTGGGCCTCAAACATCTAAAATGTTGGCTTGGAGATGATTCCTATTTGTTGTGAGTCCACAGAGAGGACTTGGGTCCAATGGGTTGAAGACATAAGAAAAATAGAAGCCAGCTTAAAACAAAAAACAAAAAAAACCCAACTGGCCAAATCTAGTTAGGAGTGAAATGAGTGAGTTCTTGTCAATGGTAGTGTTTTGAATCAGTGTGAACACCCATTTGACCAGGTTCCAAAACACAGGGCCCAAGCACCAAATTGATGATTGGAAGAGTTGACTTTGACTTTTAACATGACCTAGGAGTCTGATTCCAATTAGACTTTCCCCCCTAGATTGTAACATACCTATGGAACTCCCTCATCACTAACCAAAATATTCCTGCAGTTGCTGCTAATTCTGGAAAGCTACTAAGCTTTACATGATAAGAAACCTTAAGGTAAAAGCAGCAAAAAAACTAAGAGGGCAACTTGGAAAGTATTTGAACCTATTGCAATTATATGCCAGTGAATCAGACAAAAGGGAAGTAATTAGATGGGTCCTGCTTTCTATTCCTCTGTCTTCTTACCTCCCTGATGTTTGAGGGTCCCAGCATTTGTCTATCTGTTGGGAGACATGTCCAAGTAATGCTTAGGAGCCCAAGCTTTGGAACCAGATGTGAATGCAAACTTGGAGCTCTGCCGCTACTAGCTATATGACATTGATATGGTTTGGCTCTGTGTCCCCACCCAAATCTCATCTTGTAGCTCCTATAACTCCCATGTGTTGTGGGAGGGACCCAGTGGGAGATGACTGAATCATGGGGGCAGGTCTTTCCTGTGCTGCTCTCATGATAGTGAATGGATTTCACAAGATCTCATGGTTTTAAAACGGGAGTTTCTCTGCATAAGCCCTGTCTTCGCCTGCCGCCATCCAAGTAAGATGTGACTTGCTCCTTCCTGCCTTCCTCCATGATTGTGAGGCTTCCCCAGCCATGTGGAACTGTGAGTTCTCCATTAAATCTCTTTCCTTTGTAAATTGCCCAGTCTCAGGTATGTCTTTATCAGCAGCATGAAATGGACTAATACAGATATTGGACCAGGGAGCATTGCTCTCTGAATCCATAATGACACAATAAATGTTATTTTACATGGGTTTAGAGATGGTGATGTAAAACACTTATCACAGTATCTGGAACAACATAAAGGGTTGTATCCATTATAACTATGAATTCACTCATTCAATAAACATTTACTGAAAATTATCTTTGTTAGTCATTGTGCAGGTATATCAAAGTGTGCTGGCTACACTCTGTAGATCTATATTCATGAAACCTGCAGACACTATTGGACTCAGAAATTATAACTTCAGTAGATATAGAAAGCTCCTAATCCCAGAAGGCTGGCCCCAAGACTGGCTTTGATCTACATTTTGTAGGTCTTGTAAAAGAAGGTCAGTGTCTTGAAAGGAGCTGAAATCCCTCCATCAAAAGCTTCTCTTCCTAAATATGTGTACACACATCATCTTCCTTCACGCTGAATGCTGTGCACCCTCTTAGCAAATGGCAGCAAGCATACTAGACTATACTTGGAACTTTCATCCAGTAAGTGTTAGAACACCATATTGTCAAACCTCTCAGCCAGAGTGTTCTTGGTCTCATTTTGAGATGACTGTGCTCAGCAAAATGGGCTATTTACCACTGTGACCTCTATTTTGCCATTATTTTTGGGTTCTGGGAAGTGGTTGATGAAATTATGCCAGTAACATACCTGGAACTAGACAAAGAAACAAAAGACATTAAAATGCAAGTTCTACATGGTTTAAGGCACTGTCCGGTTAATGGTGGTGAAAGGGTGTGTAGAGAACAGCAGGCAAATGGGGATTGGTGGGAGTCCTCCCAAAGTCAAAGCAGCTCAGGAGGCTGAACCAACAATTGCAGAAACAATGCCTGGGAAAAAGCTAACATCTAA